>NC_083623.1:21060199-21105199 GCF_963584025.1 Labrus mixtus
TAGGGGTACTTAAGGGAACTGCAGGGGATATTTGCCCTGTGAAAATACAATTAAAACAATGACATTACAAGTTCAATAAAGAATGTTATTGTACATTTAATAAACCATATTTCATTATGACTATTTCTATTTTCAATGTTACTGTTAAAGCTCCTATGAGTGTTGTGTTGACTTTGGCTCCCCCTGTTGACAAAGTGGAGCTTTGCAGATCCTGTCGTATACTGTAGTGTTTTCTGATAAAAAATCAAAAACGTTTTTATTTTTCCCCATCAAACATGTAACTCATGATGAATCTCTGACGTAGGAAAAAATAAAAGAAAGCTGTCTTGGCAGCGTGCTGTTAATCAATTGGTCTGACACCTAACCCAACCTACCTAACAGCAAAAGTTAAAAACATCTCACAGGAGTTTTAACTGCTGTAGAGGTTCAACTGTGGCAACAAACTCAAACACTTCAGGTGTGTGTTTTTGAGTAACAAGGTATTCGTTTTGTTAATAAGACGTAAAGTCTGCCAACCAGAAGTTTTATGAATATAATAAGCGAGCATAATTGAAAGTGATGAATAATTTCACAACGATGACAAATGATCAGGAAGATGTCCTCTGACAAAGCTGTCCTAACTCAAGGTCCCCCTTACAGTTTTATCCCCGTGTAGTTTCCAGCTGTTTCACACGATCCTCGTTATTCTCTTGACATGGAAATAGTTTTAAATGACATTTTTTTTAACATCTGCATTTCAACAGATGTTAATGTGTGACACAGGTAGAACGCTCCGCAAAAAAGATGAACAGTGTCAAAGATAAGTGGACACTGAGTTTAGTATGGATCTCTACTCACAGCAGTTCAAAGTGAACACATGTGCCATTCCCTATGCGCATTTTGATTAACTGTGATCTGCAAGCTCCCAGCTGTACAAGTCTGCTTTCTGTTCAGTTCTATCTAGCAGCACGATTGTCACAAGTTACTTACTTGACTGAACTTTACATTTGTGCCTTCACTTTAACATTTAAAAGCTGCTGAGGAATTAGAACATCTCGTGTTTCCCTCCTCCTGCTTCTGTTGGGCTCTAAAACCCCCAAAATAGGATTTCATGAATTATAAACGACTTAGATCAAAGTTTTATTGATATTCCATTATATCAGACGGGGTTTCACAGCATCTCGTGAATTATCTTTTACTTTCTCAGCCTTACATGTTAAATATCTGTGAAAACGTTGAATCTAGCTGCTCCAGTTTGTGACAGAGCAGCGGCTGACTGCTGAAGGAGTTAAAAAAGCATATAAATGGTGTTCATGTTTTAGAACATTAGCTACAAATTGGGCATACTGTACATGCTGTGCCTGCGCTCTGTGTCGCTGCTGGCCAATTTCTAAAGCACACCATAAATTCTTAGATTGATTTTGTACTTTCCAGGCAGCTGCTGGTTTCCATTAATCTATGTATGCCACAGAAACTACAGAGATGTGAAAGAAGCCATGCTGTCCGATCTGAGGTAGCGTTAACAAGCCTTTTTTACGTTTTGACAAAGTTGTGGTTGAAAGGAGTGACTTTTTGAAAGCTTTCCTTTTCAAGGATTCAAGGATGTTCAAGGATGCTCTTACTGTACATCAGTGAGTGGGATTTTCTTTTTGAAGGGATAAAAAAAAAAAGAGAGAAATATGTAAATGTTGCAGTTTCTTGCGTTAAAAGTTTCTCGTTCAGTAGCTCACTCTGCTTGTTATTGATTTTATTTTTATGTCAAGATAATTTTCAATTTTAAAGAGATAATAAGTCCATGAACAAACTGAATCAGATGGAGAAAAACATTCATCTGCAACTATTTGAAAGTAGATATTTTCCTTTTTTTTATTTAAGCAAACACGATCATGACCATGTTCATGATCTGGTAAAAGATTCTTCTTCATGTAGATTTTCTCTGATTTCAAATATTTATATATCTTTGTGTTGGACTTTTTGTCAGAAAACAACTTGTACATGTACTCTAAAAAAATGCCTTATTTGCAGTCCTGATGGATACAGGTGTCTGCTGGGTCAGGTAAGATAACACAGTTACACACACGCACACACACACACATGTCTATCCATAGACACATTTGCACCATGCTTGCTCTCTTGCTGCTGCATGGACTCTCCTCAGGAGCGCTCCCATTCCCCACTGTGTGTCACAATGCAAAATGATCACCCTCCCCTACCTCCCTCTCCTCCCCCTCCTCCCATACTCCAACCTTCTCCTCACACCACCCCGCCTCCCCGTCCTCCTCGTGTTCCGAATCCGGCCTCCAATTTGTTCCACTTCCCCATACCTCATTGTTCAAAATGACACTTTTACATTTTATGGTGAACCAATTATTCTGTCTTACACAGTCCGCTGGCTCTGCAAGCCAACCTGCCCGGATCAACTGGGGAGCGTGGTGCGGTGGGTTGGGGTGGCTGGTGGTGGTGGTGATGGTGGTCGGGTATTCGGAAAGGGAGGGAGAAGGAGAACAAGGGAAAAGAGACGACTAATAGTAGCTCTCGCTGACACCTCCACAGGGATGGGCAGAAAGAGCTGGAAACCGAGAAGTTAGCAGAGGGAGAGGATGAAGTGTGGAGGAGAGGTCAGGAGAGGAGAGTGGTGGAGGAAACAACACAGGTGGATGCTGTGGAGGTGTGTGTGTGTGTGTGTGTGTGGATGCCGCAAGGGGTCGGAGAATGAAGTGAATGTAGACAAAGGAGGATTTAATTGAATGATAAAGCGCTGGAGAGAGAGTGAAAAGAGAGGATAAATCACAGCAGGGATAAATAAAGAAGACGGAGTACAAGGGGGGGGGGGGGCAGTGGTTGTAATGTATGCCTGAGGATGAGCGGGAGGGGGTGTGGGACATTAAAAGAGGAGACAAGAGAGGGAGAAAGGAGCGGAACAGAGGAGCTGCAGGAGAGGCAGAGCAGGGGGATGGACGGAGGGAGTGAAAACCAGCGCTTTTACCTGCGATGCGCCTTAGGGAGGAAGGAGGTGGGAGGAGGGATGGGAGTGAAAACAGCGGGCAAAAAGATTCAAGGAAAGGATGGGGCGGGTCAGCAGTAGAACGCCGGGGGCCAGGTGGGTGGGGAGGGAGAGACAGATGGAAAGAGAGAGAGAGAGAGAAAAGAGGTGGAGGAGTGTATATGTTTTATGTTGTATGCGCCTCAGGGCTGCAACTACCAATTCTTTTTTATCATTTTATGTATTAATAATCTTTTTCATTAATCGTTTAGTCTATAAAACATCAGAGAGGAGAGCAAAAGGCTTTCACAGAGCCGAGGGTGACGTCTTCAACCCACTTCTTTGGTCAGAAACAGACTAAAACCCAAAGATAATTCACTTACAATGGTCTGTAGGATGGGTTAATAGCACTGATTTCTCAAGTTGATTACATTTAGATTCACAAAGACCTGCCTTGATGTGAATTGATTTGATTCTCGTCCACTTAAGTACAGCTATTGCGTGAATACAGTACAAAAGCATCTCTCAGCATCTATTCTTGGAACTTCTTTTCTTTTGCTCCACATGTAAACAACACTGTTTTCTTTAAAGTATTAAGTTGCTTCAAGAGCAAAATCATTTCCCTCCTTTTTAACTGTGGACCTAAAAAAAGAAAGTCAGAATACACAAGAACACCACTCTTAAAAAATAACCACAGGCCAGCACTTTGTGTACAAATGCAGACCAACTGTTTCTTTTTTCTGTGAAAAGATTCAGATTTATAATGCTTAAACACTTCTCCTCCAGAAAATCTCCTGATATTTCCAGGAGGAGGTGTGTATGTGAACGCACACAGCAGACTTTTTCACTCGGACTTCACCCGGAGTTTCTCCTGCCAAGACCTCTAGTATTTTTTCCGCAGGAAGTCCGAGTGGGCTGATCTGAGAACGAAGCAGGATATTCTCCGTAGAATTCAACTCGATCCAATAGGAGGGAGAGTGACGTTTATATGCTGTGACTGCTGCACGGTGCATAGAGTGTCTGCACGCGACCACTACGATCTCTGTGCTCGTAATTAAAAGGTCTATCTTGGTATTAAGAGTTACAACAGCCATAAATAGAGAGAGAAAGTACATTTTCCAATTTTAAAAGCCGTAACTAGAAAAAGAGTCCATGTTTTACTTAACAAGACACATAATATAGATCATGGACATCATTTTTTTTCAGTGCTAATTATTCCTGTAAATATCTCAGAATATTTCCATGACACATGTTTGTACTACAACTCCAAGTTTGATCTGCTAAACTGTCCAAGCTGCAAAAACATAAACCATTCATTTCTACCTGCATCATACTTGTAGGGAGGTGTGTGTTTTATGGGACTTCAGTAAAATCAACACACTTGAAAAGAAAGAGTGCCTAGTAGGTCAGTTGGAGGAGAACAATTCAATGTAAAGAAACAGAGACCTCTGTTTATCTGCAGCTCTCCTACACGATGTAACACAGGCCAGTTACAAAAACAAAGAGACAAATGAAGTCACATAAGGTCAAAGAAGAGTAAGAAAAACTCCTTTCAATGACAGTCAGCTGACGAAAACAAAACACCTTGAGCCGTGTTTAAGTTGCTAAAGACCATGGACTGTATATTAATATGGACAATGCTTCTCCATCCCCTTCATTTATACAAAATTGAAGCCAAAATAGCTCTACCTCTGTCATATTGCGTTGGTGACATAGTATGGAGCTAATTCATGCGCAGAAGTGAGCTGGCTGGTGGACCCGCTAAAGTGACTAATCAGAAAAATGAACACCAAACTAGACCTAAATCAGCATGATCATTACTTCCTCTCACAACAGAATCCATGTCCAAAAAATGTATTCAACGTGTGTTCAAACTTTTTAGTTTGACCCATGTCCGCTCTCTTAACATATAGGAGACAGGGTTTATGACCTATACTGCAGTCGGCCAGCAGGAGGAGCTCTACATATTTTGGCTTCAGCCCCCAGGCGGCTGTTGCTCCATCCATCTTAATATAAAGTCTTTGGTACAGCTTACTTGGCATTCTGCTGGATTTTGCATTATCAAAGGAATGATTAGCCCAAGAAACAGACACTTTAACATTTATTTTAAAACCATTAGATGTAAAAGAGATGACCCCTGGAGGAAAACAACTGCTTTTACTAAATATAAAGATACATGTTTTTACCTGTTTTACAGTCGCATCAGTACATGACACAAAAGACACATTCAGACCGCTTGTGTATCACGTCTGTATCTTTAAATATTTTGAGTCCAAAAAGGTGTGAAATCATTTGCATGTACCACAGCTCAATGTTTCAGCTCAGATGTGCCTCATCAGTTGGAGCCAAAACAAATCCAGCCATGTGCTGTAACATCTACAGTATGTGTGAATCAACATACGCCACATATGTGCGTGTCCATCTGTACCCACTTTTAATGAAAATAACAATCCTATCAGGGTTTATGAAGGAATTAACTAATCATTCAAGAGACATGTCACCAGCAATTAATCAGCCAATCAGCTCTTTTCGCTCACCTGTGGTGAAATGTCTGAGGCAGGGTGGGTGGGGAGGTGGAGGGGGTGGCCAAGCCGGGTGAGTAGGGATGGTACGGCGTCTTCTTTAGTGCCTGGATCAGGTTGTGCCGGTACTCCGGATCTATGGACCACAGAGAGCCTTTACCTATGCTCTGAAAAACAAAGAAGGAACAAAGATGTCAGTGAGAAGCACACACAACCACAACACAGCAAACTCACATGAGCCGAACGACAAGTCCAGACCTGGTTCCGGGTTTGTATTTACCAAACCACCTGTGCACACAGAATGACTCCCATATTCCCCCGCGAGGAACACGATTTAAAACATCTTCATTGCCTCCTCGCTCTGAATTTTCCAATCCTCTGCTTCTCCTTGGAAGAAAATTCTTGAGGCTTTTTACTGATTAAGACACAGGGAGACTCTTTAACTTTTTCCACTCCAGAGGCGATGATCGTGTGTATTTTTAGATCAAAGCAGTCCCCCCCCCCCCTCCCTCTCCTCACCTAATGAAGCTGTCGGCTCCCAATCTGAGTGAAAGCAGCCTATAGATTATAGAGGAGGGAGGGATCTGGCCATGGAAATACAGAAAACAGTCTCCGTCTTTATCTCTCACCGCCTTCTCCCCGCTTTCATCTTCCTCGTCATCTGAAGGTGGCAAAATCGGGAGTTTGTGTACGACAGACAGAGAACAAGAAGAGGAAAATAAATGTTAAATTAAAAAAAACCCATCCCGTGCCGTGTTCAGCTCACTTTGTAGTGCTCTGCGATGTGATACAGGTACAGGCTACAGGGAGGGGAGATGTCAAGACTGCGGGCTTCTGATTTCTGCAAATACCACAAGGAATCTATTAAAAAGGGAAATGTCAGATATGCCAGAGCATGTTAGCATTAATTGGAGACAAATTCTAAAACCTGAGGAGCAGTTTGTATTGAAAAAGATAAGAAATACACACTTTATGACTCCACGGGCAAGTCGAATGTTCATCATAACTTCTCTGGATATTACAGCGCCATAGTCTTTGGAGCGTCCTCTTCCCAAAAAAAAAACATCTCTCCACAAGAGTGTCACTATTTCTGGGAGGACAAGTGGCTGTTTTTCTGGTAAATAATTCAGTTATTTATGAATACTTTGCTGCAACTTCTGCAAAAAGAAACTCAAATTATGCTTCCCGTTAGTATCATGTTTATCATCCTGTGACCACTCAGATCTATCTTATTTATATATTTTATACTTTGCAAACTTCTTAGAAATTTAATGAGCAAAAGAGTCAACTCAGGGGTACAAAGTTGTTTTTCTCCTGCACACAGCGAAGAGCAAGAATAACTGAAGACCTGCTCTGAAGTGATGACATGATTGATAAAGTATGCTCCAAGAATCAGCCAATCAGAGACAAGGACTTACATCTTACATTTTCTAAGAAAGAGACAGAGCACAGTCTAAATTGAACCAACACATTGGCAACATTTGAAAAGTGGGATTTTAGACAATGTGCAGGAGTTCATCTGCAGTTTTTGTTTACTACAAAACAAGAAATCCCCCAATGCTGTGTGATAAGGACTTCTAATGTTGTTTCTGCTGTATCAAAGAGGGTATGTTGATTGTTTGATTTTGAGTTGTATTTAAGTTCTGCAGTCGGGACAAACCAAGCATGAACCAACAAAACTTAAATATGAAAACCTGTTAAAATATGTGGAGTACATAACTTTAAATGTAACTGCAAAAGTAGGACACGTCCTAAACTTCAACTGAAGCATGCACATCTGACGTCCAGAAACATAAATCCAGCTGCTAGTAGGGATGTCACAATATACTCCACTCATGATATATTAACATTTGCGATGCTCGGTTCACAATACGATTTTGTGGCAACTTTTGCATGGATGCAAGTAGCCCAGTTTATGTTCAGGTGGCCTCATATAACTGTTCTTTGTGATGCTTTTATGTAGCCTTTTGTGCTGCCTTTCACCTACGCTGCTTTACTTCTTGTTTTTATGGTTTTGAAAAGACACAAAAGGTCCATCTGCTAATTTCAAAGTTACAGGAGTAATTAAAGACATCTGAAAGAATCATCAGCAGTAGAAAATGTTTGATGCATTTGCACTCTCTGAAGACGCATAAGCTTTTAGGTTGTTGCAACATTGTCTGTTAGGTCTCTTGGTGCGGAGACACTACTAAGAGGAAGCAAGAGAAAGAGTGAGAGAGACAGAGAGAGATGGACAATAGAATTCAAATGCACCATTCATTGCTGTTTACAAATGTGAATCACAATTTATTTTTCATTTTATCATTTTGAATCCTTCCTGATTTTCAACTGTCTGTTCGTTACGTCCCTAGCAACAAGCATCAAATCTAGCCTCAAACTCACCCTCACCCTCACCCTCACGTCTGATTTGTCCAAGAACTTTCTCCCTCACCCTCATGTCTGATTTGTCCAAGAACTTTCTTGATAAACCGTTTAACAATGCAAGCTGTCTTTTCTAATGAGTGAAGACCCTGCAGAACCTCTTTGGAAGCCCTGTGTGTCTCCTGCTCCCAGCATGTCCAGTGTATCTGTCAGAATCTCTGCTGCCATCACTACACAGTCTGACCTTGTAAGAATGCAAGAAGCTAATAGGATGTGTGTGCACTGTTGATTCCAGTCCCTCCTGACTGGATCTTTGCATCAGTATGGAAGTCGTGTTGAACTCAGGCCATATGTGCCATGTTTTGCTCTGAGTGTGTGTGTGTGTTTGGGACTGAGTGTGTGTATGTCGAGTTCCCTGGGGAGTGTGATATTACCCAGCATGGTCTGCTCCTGGGAGTGCTTCTATTACTGCCAGCAACGCCTCTCCTGGAGAGCATGATATTACACACACATACGCTCGCTCCCACAGAGGTGACCCCCACTGGGCCAAATTTCCCCTTGCACCTCTAGCCCGCCAGCCGTTTGTATATGTGTGTGTGTGTGTGTGTGCATGTGTGTGAGTGTGCGCCTACTGTCTGCCCGCTTGCCAGCCGATTAAATCAATGCTCCCCACAGAATCTCTGTCTGCCTGGGCCCCTGCTTCTGCCAAGCAGCCAGCCAATCAAAACGCTCAATCTCCAGACCCCCCCGGTCGATAGGCCAATCACAGGGCTCAGCTCACAGGAAGGGTCTGTCACCTGGGTTATAGCGGTCGCCTTGGCAACAGGCATCATCTGAGCTTGGAATCCAGAGGAGGTGAAATGGACTTTTCATTTTCTGACAAATTCAAAAAGTAAAAAAAAAAAAAAAAAAAAAAGTCAGCGTGTCTCAAAATCGATTATCACAAAAAGTATTGCAGGTCAAAGATTGGCTTTAAGTTCTCACTGAGGTTCAACTTTGATAGAGATTTTAAAAATAGCATTCCTTTACACGGCTGGATCTGAAAAAAAGTAAAACAGAGGAGTGTAGCCCTGACATTCACCTGAAACAGTGCTTGTGATCTCCATTTATATTACCTCCTCTCTCCATCCTTTGATCCCACCTGGTCACACACCTCTCAAATGAGCACTCTTTTCTGCATGATGATGAGTTTAGTTTTCTGCATGCACAAATATTCACATTACTGAAGTGTTTGCAGGATTACACAACAAATAATCCACAGCTCTAAAAGGTTAACCCCTGCTTTTGAAAACACCTCATCCAGTGAGAGGAAACAGGCGAGGCTCTGATTTAGATTTTAAATAGCAACTTTAAGCAACATTACTCTGAGAAGAAACAGATTTAATTATATGTATCTGTGTCACTACTGCAGTTTTCAGTAGTTTTAATAAGGGAAGGCAGCAGCTTTTTTTTTTTTTTTTTTTTTACGCCTCTGTGTTGAAAAGCTGCACAGCACTGAGCTGTGCACAGGTATGTTCATGATGGAGAAAACATACGGACTGCAACATGCCTGAAACACGTCATGGTGTGAGTAAAAGACAAAAGGGGAAGAGAGAGGAGACAAAGGCAGGAGAGAAAGAGTGTGTGCGTGAGTGAGTGAGTGAGAGAGAGAGAGAGATGATTGTGTGTTGCCAACATCTGTTTCCTGTGTTATATAAGCTGTGGGGGCTGGTCTCCTTTGGAAATAGGAGATATTAAAAAGCCGTGCTGCCTATGACCCCGCTAGTAACACTATACCACTGCTACTGCATTCCTATCTGCACTATCATCTCCACACACACACACACACACACACACACACACATTCAACTGCAGCACATAACACAAGATTTATAGTGCATACCAGGACCTGAAAAGCACAGAGATTGTTCACTTTCTTTTATACAACAAAATATAAAGAAGACAATCCTTAAAGTTCTACACTTTTCTTTCTTACTTGTGCCTGTTTCCTTCATTTTACATAGTGGTTCTCAACTGGTGGGTCGGGACCCAAAAAGTGGGTTGCGGGCCAGTTTTCAGTGGGTCGGGAATGTGTACCTGGGAAGAAAAGTCTGTGGCGTGCTTATGTTTGATTTGTCCACTTTCTTTGTTCTGTCACATGTTGTTTTTTACCGCTGAGGATAAAATTGGACATATTTCTGGATTTTGCATTAAGGAGGAGGTGGTGGGTCCAAAGGCTAAACCAGTTGAGAACCATTGCTATAAACAAGTGTTGCCTTATACATTTTTATATCTGATTCCTCTGTGACACAGAGCTCAATGGTTGGCACAAAAAATATTAAACATATCAATGAGAGTCACTGTTTCAATGTGTGGCATGATCTTCTTTTTACTAAGTTGGTCAATGTAGTTTGTTTTTTCAGTCAACCTGACACACACTGCCGTGGTACTGAAAATACTACTGCACCCACAGCTGGAAATAGTCCCAACAAACACATAGCGTCCTTCTGTTTGAACAAGGTCTGCAAAAAAACTAACGCAAAGTCTTGGGAATGAATTTAGCCTCATTTTAAAAAATAACAAACTTCTCATTCGTGACCCTTTCCTTAAAAACTATTTTTACATTTTCAGAAAGAATCATTGAAAGTGGTGTTTTTTCCATCTATATAGCCATTTTTATAAAACATGTCCACCATGGCAATCTTATACTGTAGGAATGTAATTCCAACAGTGCATAACGGCTATCACGAGAGGAGAAAGAAGATTTCATTTTCAACTCAGCTACTGAATAAGATTAAAACAAAGTTGTATGATGGACAGAGAGCACAGAGCTGACACTCTCCGTGCAGAGATACATGCAAGCCATCAGTAAGAGGCTTTGCAGTCCAGTGCATTTTTTATGTGCAATATGACTTAACCTTTGGCACATATCTGAAGCATTAGGACTGCAAACATTTTTTGATGGACATCCACAGCCAGAGTACAAGCATTAACCCTGGATGTGTTTAAGCCTGATTAAATTGTGACACATGGATCTATCTTTACTTACTGTACATACACAGATAAAGAGTGTAGGACAAGTACAACGTGGACCACGTTCACGCCTGAACACTGATTAAGATATTCAGCACAGTTGAAGAAAAACAATATGAGGTCTGTTCTTCAGAAATGAAGCAGAGGCAGCCAATGTTGGAACACTGAGAGGAACACAGAGCTTTTGAGGAGGACAGAGGCATAAAACGGGAAAAGAGGAGGAAGAGGGGGATTTTTCGACTGATGAAGACTCTTGATACAGGCCATTTTTTGTTCTTGTTGAAGGCCACTGGACAACAAAGAGACCATATGGGACAAAGAGGCCCTGTTGGGTGTAAAAGTCTCATGTTGGTTAGACATGCTACATAGAAAAACAGAGCAGGGTAATTTGGGGAAATTTCTTATGAAGCAACCAAACCTGCTTCACATGTGGTTTTGATTTAAGCCAAAGCTTAGCCTGGTTTGTGGATCTCTTGTATGTCTTTTTACAATGCATGCTGTGGAAATGACTCTTGACTCTTGCCATCCAGTCAAAGACAGAATTCTCTTTGCACCTCCCCAGAGATAAATACTAGGAAGACATTTTTTAGGGGTGCGCCGGCCAATGTATCCCTGGTCGATATTGGTCCAGTTGAAAAACATCGGCAAATCAGCAAATAATGTGACATATGTTGTCAGTAACTGATGCATAGCTCTTGTGTTGCATCCATTTAATGCTAGCAAGGTAGTATACCTGAGTGCTAATTCACAGAAGAGGTTCTATATAGTTGGCAGAAGAAGTCACCTGTTAGGTGGTCGTGAAAGAAAATGTGAGGTGGGGGAGTCCTAGACCATTTGTAGCAATGAAAAAAATAACCATTAGGATTGGCAATCGACTTGATTGTGAAAATCAGGGCTGATAAAAAATGCAGATGTTTAAAATAACAATCAGTGCATCTCTAATTTTTAAAAAAACTTTGCAGGTTATTTGCAATTACAGATCACATTTTCAGATTCCAGAAATACTTAAATCTCCTGGTGTAAGAGTATCCCATTCAGTTCTACAATTCTACAATTTTATCCAAAGCGACGTACATCAGAGAGTAAGAACAACACAAACAAGGATCTAGAGAGGAAGAAACAACATCAGTTAGTGTAAATGAGCAGCTTAAAGTCCGATCTGCAGGTGCTGGCAGGCAATGCACAGAGGCAAAGCACAACATCGACAGCTGTTCTGGAGAGTTCTAATCAGCATCAAAACCATCCTTAATATTGTCATTATCAAACAAAACCAATGACATCATTATCATCATCCTCATCACCATCATTAA
Source organism: Labrus mixtus (assembly GCF_963584025.1). Lineage (NCBI taxonomy): Eukaryota > Metazoa > Chordata > Actinopteri > Labriformes > Labridae > Labrus > Labrus mixtus. The sequence continues at coordinate 21,072,367 of NC_083623.1, forward strand.
GTGCATAGGTGTTCATGAAAGAGCTGGGTCTTTAGCTTTCTCTTAAAGGTGCAGAGGGACTCTACAGATCCAATGGAGTTTGGAAGTTTGTTCCACCACCGGGGGGCAACAGAGGAGAAGAGTCTAGTTAGAGACTTAGGACCCTGTTTTGAAGGTTGGATAAGACGCCTTTCATTAGCAGAGCATAGTCCGCAGGCGGGAGTGTAAATCTGGATGTAGTTCAATAAACTGATTTCACAACTTTACCCTTAACGCAATTTAAATTTGTGCTTATGATAACAAATGCTCCCAAAGCATCTCCAAATACGAGAATTGCTTGAACAACAAAAACTGTTTTGTCCCATGCAAGCGACCTCCTTCAGAGTTAAACGTCCAGCCCACCTTTGATATGACATCACTGAACAATTCATTTTTAGTGAGGTCATCCGGCTTTCTGGTCTGACTCCTTGTGATAGAGGCATAATTTTGACATCCATGAAAGCTCTCCGAGGACAAAAACCAAGACCCAATGTCCTGGATGTTCAAACTGCTTCCCTTAGGCTGATCTGAATAAATGTAATCTGATAAAAAAAAGACAACAAGGCTTGTCCTGTTACTCATGACTCACAATGACTTGACATGCCATTATCATCTCTTATCATCTTATTAAGTTGATATGGCTGACATGTTCAGCAGACAAGATACTGTTCAAACGTCCACAGGCATGATACATTCAAAGCAGTTTATCGGAGTCATGCGTCTTACTTTTAGGGTCTGTTTCAGGCGTTATCAACTTCTTAAGTAAATATGTGAGTCCTGGGTGCTTCGCTACGTTTACCAGATACAAGCTAACTTTCTCTGTCTGCTTTTTATCATAGCTTATTCTCCAAAGAAATCCCTGCTTTAGTTGAAAACTTGCAGAAAGGTGTTGAATGCTACATATGAAGATGAGGTTGAAACCCTAAATCAGATAGCAATGTTTTATTTTAGCCAATATGATTGAGCCCGTTTTATGTTACAGTTAGCAAATTGAACCATTATAATTGTCACAATATTGATAAGTGCAGTTCTAAAAAGTAGTTAAGGGGGCGCCGGTGGTTTAGTGGTTAGTTTGTGTCCGCCATGTACAGAGGCTGTTGTCCTCGAAGCGGGCAGTCACGGTTGGAATCCAACCTGTGGTTCCTTTCCTGCATGTCACTTCAGACTCAACCTCTCACCTGTCTCTTTAATAAAAGAATATAAAACCCCAAAAGATTAAACCATTAAAAAGCAGTGAAGAACATTTAGGACATGACTGGGTGTCTTGAATGTTTTTACTGTTTCATCACAAATTAATCGTTGTGGTAAGACTCACTGGTGGATTGGTTTGTGTAAAATTGCCAGAGAAGAAATTAAAGTAATCATTCATTTCCACATGCAAAGCTTACTTTCTTGAACACCTTCATTTCATTTTGTGTCTTAGCTGAGAGGTTGGGTCTTTGAGTTGTTAGCGTACTTAACACAGGAAATTGAGACTCAAAATATGTTTGGACAATGTTTATGATTTGAGAGAAAACTCTGTAAAAGTTGAGATCAGCGGCGGCGTTACCTCCTGCTATACGAACATCAAAAAGCCCCGTGAGCAGACAATCTACTGTAAGCTCGCTCTCGATGCTTCAAATGAAACCGTAGAAGAATCAGGGTGCTCTCATGTGAACAGGGTGAGGTTAAGGTAGAGGTGACACACTTAAGTGCAAAACAGAGGGATTTCATCGAGAGTCTTGGATGACAAAACTGCCTGTTGTCTCTGCTGTGATTTCATAAGAGGCTTTGAGAAATATATCGCTCTGAGTGTGTGTGTGTGTGTGTGTGTGTGTGTGTGTGTTGTGCTGTTACAACACTGATCTCCAGCGCTGATCCACAAGTCTGAGGGCAACAACACTTGTTATTAAGGCATGTCATTCAGCACAGTGAGGAATCCTGTTTGTAAACAATGCCATGGCAACCGTGGGACTCGTACTGTCTCACGCTCTCTCTCTCGCTCTCTCTCTCACGAGTTTGCACTCACTCACATACGCCACACACGCACATACAGACACACATGGAGCAGCAGGCTTACTCTATACTAGCCCCCATCTTATCATCTGCCTGGATATGACCCAGAAATACAGTCACTGGAACAAATAGGCCACTGTCATATTAATCTCCACCTCTGTAAATTGATGGAAATATGATTTGGTGCGTTCTCAGTAAGCCATGTCTCCCTGCTTCCTCTCTCTTCCCCTCCGTGTGTGCATCTACGATCCCTCACAGCGTTAACCTGACCTCCCCTTTACCAAATCCCTTTCTTCTCTCTCCACAGCGAGCAGTGAGTAAAACATAATGCAACATAAAAGAGGAAAATATCTCAAGCCCTGTAATTGCAAGCGCCATTCAAAAAGACATAAACAGGTGAAGAAAAAGGCAAAGCCGGGAGAGAAAAAAGGAGAATTCACATGTAGATATTCTCAGTGAGAGGCTTTGAATGGCGATGTCGGACTAAAATTACAGAGATTGTGTAATTGCAGCTTCAGATAAAGCTCGGCACTTGGCAGGTAGAGTAGGAGTCTGCAGAGATGTGCCCTCATTTCTACACAGACACTGCGCTTGCCTGTGTGTGTGTGTGTGTGTGTGTGTGTGTGTGTGTGTGTGTGTGTGGGGGTCCTTTTATGCATTCATGCGTTCTTGAGAGTGTGTGCGTGCGTGTGCTTGTTTGTTGGTGTGTCAGACATGCCCTGGGTGTGTTAGAAGATGTGTGTGTGTGTGTGTGTGTGTGTGTGTGTGTGTGCACACGAGAGAGAGGGGAATAGGTTTGAAGGGTTAATTAGTGCGCTGTCTTAAACGGTGTGCAGCGACAGGAAGACAAGACAGGCTGTCCTTGCCAAAATCACCTCTACACATGCTGCTCCACACACACACACACACACACACACACACACACACACACACACACACGAACATACAGTACGTGCATTTAACACTAGACGAGGACGTACACTCATTCTCCCCCACTCAGCACCTCAGTGCCCATCTGACGCTCATACCCATAATTTCATGCACACACACACACAAACGCCTAAGTCAGTAAAGCCAAATCAGTTTTCCCGTTGCTACAGCAACAGCATACTTTTATGTCAACTGCAACCTAGTTACTATGGAGATATGTATACAAGAAAAACTCTGCGCTGTTGTAGTCAAGGGCCAGATGACAACATAGCGTGAGGGTGTGTGCACAAACACACACTCACACACGCACACACGCACACACACACACAAAACATGTCCTCTTCATCCATTTTGTTCCCCAACACAAATACACACACACACACACACACACACACACACACACACACACACACACACACACCACACACACCACACACCACACACACACACACACACACACACACACACACACACACACACACACACACACACACACACACACACACACACACACACACACACACACACACACACACACACACACACACAAAGACGGCTGACTCAAAAGCAGGGGTTCAGGTTCACACTCTGGTCAAGTAAATCATAAAGAGATCCGATATCCTCCGGTATAATCTCAAGCAGCTAAACACACGCAAAGCTAGCATTGATCCTCGTTGTTTGTCCCCCACCCCCAACACCCTGGGGCGAGATGAAATCTAAAGTCTGCTGGCATCTGTGTTATTAAATCCTCCAGTATTAATTTAGCACTAATTGAGTGAGGGATTCATTCCCCGTTTACCCGGAGTCTTTAATGGAGTGAAATGTGGATAGGAAAGCCGGTATAAAAGACTGTATCAAGACTTAAATCAAAAGCGAAACGCTCTTCCCACTGGGGGAGCACAGAGCGTCTGAGTGAAAGAGAACTATGAAAGCAGAGATCATCAACTATTGATAAGGCCGAATCTGGTACAGCTGTAGACAAAATAGAGAATATGTTTGACTTCAAGTTGGATATGCCTGCAAACCGCTGATAACTGCCTGGCTGTGAAATAAGTTATAACAACACATGATAGAAAGGATAATGGACTGGGTATTTACCTTGTAGCTGCAGTTATTTTGGACTGTGGGTATTCAGAATATTATTTATGAGAAGTGATTTAAAAAAACAACCTGCATGGATGGATGGATTGGGGCTGGGGCAATTCCTGAGACTGTTTTCGAGGAGAGATTGTCTGGGAGGAAATTATAGGAAGCAATCTAATAGACGAGAACACCCTCTGTTGACCTTGGTTTAATTTTACCAATGACCTGTTTTTAACGAGAATTTCTTTTTGAATTTCACTTTGAAGTGAATTTAAATTATTCAAGTGTTGAAATAAACAAACTCAAATATCACTGTGCTTATTACTGGAATGATTAAATTAGCCAAATAATGGTTCTCAAAAATAATCACAGACAAATGACTTAAATAAAAGCTTCATCATTATTTTCAAAAAATGTCTTTCGTATCAAAAGTAGCTTCATTTTTAGTGTTGATTCAAAGTCTGTCTTAAATGTGACTGCAGACTTAAAATCAGCTAACGTAACACGCTCATGTCACGCCGTTTTCACATAATGCACTGAAATTACGATCATTTCAAGAGGACTGCTCCGGAGATTCTCCTGACCTGGCTGTTCACACAAGCTCCTCACATCGAGAGAGACTAAACCTGTCAGACGCGAGGGGGGGGCGGGGGTCTCCTGAGGTAAGATGTGACATAAAAACAACGCAGAAATAGAGGACGAGGCAAAAGAGACCGCTATACTCCATTATTTATCCATTAACGCTATAATAAGAATATTTCCCTTTATAGCAACGCTATGTGTAGTCCAATGGAATGACAACATCAACATACTGACGAACAGAAAACACAATGCAGCCATTTAATTTACGTGCACAGAGATCGAGACAGTCGCATGCAGTGTTTCCCATACCATTATATTAGGGTGGCGGCCCCCCCTCCCCCCCTTGAAAGGTCAAGTAGTTAAGTTTTTTTAAGTGTTTTTTGGGGCTTTTTGTGCCTTTATTATAGAGATAGGATAGTGGATAGAGTCGGAAATCAGGGAAAGAAGTCATTTAAGGATACCTTTCCAATAGAACAGGACAGCTGTCATAAAAAGTAACGCATGAACACCAAGATTCCTTCAAGTGTTCGTGTCGGCGCGTCGGCTGTTTGCGTTCACATATACAGCTCCTCCTGGAAATATGAGTTTTTCAGGAGATTTCTGCAAAGTGTGAAAGCCCTAATAGTGGAAGAAACCACATTTCCTCCACTTTGCCTGATGAACACATTGTATAAAATAGCAGGCTAGTGATTTGGATAAAAGCAGATCATTGCAGGATGTTAGCTCACCTTATAGTCCAATCAATCAATCAATCAATCAATCAATCAATCAATCTAATATTATATTTCTATAGCATTACAAATATTGTATTCAAAAACTACATTCCGGATAAACGGGGAATGAATCCCTCCCACAACAAGCCGCTCTTCAACTCAAAATGTTACTCAAGTTTATCCAATATATTGAAATATTAAGTGAGCTAAAGTGAGATTAATCTCTGTCCCTGAGAACTACACACCATGGAGACTTTTTTCTGTCTGCTTTCACACCGCCATGGTACCTTCTCTGAAACAGGAGCTAAAAAAGGTTCCTCTAAACGGGGCTCTAGGAACTAAAAGAGTTCATAGTTTGAATAAAAAAAGGAGGAGGGTTCCAAACCGTTCCTAGAACTATGAAGAAGTTCCTGCAGTCCGAAAACACCTCATGGTTTTAGCTGGTCAAATGTGAACACTTCAGTGAATTCAAATTGTAAACAAGTATGAGACAAAGTCATTATTATTCATCATTTCTCAGAATAGTTGTTGAGGTCTTTACCTGGCTCCGGTCTTTATCCACCTTCTTGAAGCACTTGTTGAGTGACAGATTGTGGCGCACAGAGTTCTTCCAGCCTGTTGGGGCGCTTGCAAAGTAAGGGAAATGCTCCAGAATCCAGCCGTAGATATCCTTCACAGGCAGCCGTTTGTTTGGCGCATCCTCGATGGCCATGAAGATCAGACAGCTGAACGAGTACGGCGGTTTTCTGTTGGCCCCTGCGGCCAAGTCGTACGCTGAGTGTGCATCCCCAAGCAAGGGGTCGTCGGGGGAGGGCGACGAGGAAGAGGGCGAGCGAGGGTGCTGACCGTCAGGGTCCTGCAGGGGGGAGACGCTACGCAGCCCCGAGTGGCTGAAGCTGTTGAGGAGGTCGGTGCTCTCGTGCAGCCACGAGAGGCTGGTGAGCTCTTCATCCTCGGCCTTGGAGAAGGAGGCAGACAGGGACAGGGAAAGGTCAGCAGCCTCTGCCTCAGATGCTGCTGTTGCGGCGTCGCCCTGTCTGTAAGGTGGGCTCATACCCTGCGAGGCACTGGCTCCACTACTGGGGCTCTGGGCCTTCTTACTGGGGGGCATGGTGGGTCCCATCCAGCCCAGGGCTCACTCCTAAAGAGGGAAAGGACAGAAGAGGAGGGAGAGGAGAAGAAGAAAAAAAAGAAACAAGACAAAAATTCAGTTGACTTTTCACATAAAGCTTAAATGTTTTAAAGGCCAAAGGGTGGAGACACGCAACAAGATTTTAACCACATTCCCAATTAGACCGTTACATCAGAGGGGAGAAGCACACCATCATTTTGCTCTGGGGTTCTCTATCCAATCCTGACTGGGATGGCAAATTTAGTGCTTCATTGGCTGAGGAAATCTTGTCTTGTACAACCACCCTCTAATTACTAGTGTACCAGCAGAGTATTGACATTACACGGGGTTGCTGTCATAAAATACTGAACGCTGTTAAAGGTCTTACAGTCGGGTCAGAGAGCTGTGATCTCAACCACAGGAGGAAATTTCATTGTCAAGCACGGAGGAATGGATTACAGCGGAATAAACTTTTAACTGCTGGATTTACAACGGAACAAACAATTAAGTGTCCGATGATCAGACTTTACTCCACAGCAGGATATCTGGAACCGCCGCAGCTGATCAAGATTGGGACATTCGCCAAGGGGGGGGGGAGAGAGAAAACAAATTAAGAGTGTGAGTTCAAATCCGCCCCTATTCTAATCAGACCATTACTCCCCTGAAATAAGAGCAATGCTGTGCTCGTTAGACGCAGGCAGAGTGTGTGTAATTGTAGGGGACTGTGGCGGAGTATCACACACCACAATCAGAAGGACTCACATGTGGGCCTTTGATTGTCCTCTCGCGCAGACAGCTGTGGGAAGCAGCTAAATGTAATCTGCTGCACTCACCCTGTGAACACGCTTCAGAGTCTGCACACAAATACAGCATCCTCTCTCTTACATCCTCACACACACACACACACACGGTCAGACAGATGCAAGAGAGGACGGAAAAAAATTTGCATGCACATTCACTTATGAAAGCACCCACACATACACACACACACTCACTCACTCATCAGAGTACCATTAGGACATGGGGATTAAGTCCAGATATGTTCTGGCTGGCCCCTGTGTAGTGTGATCGCTCTCTAATCCAAGGTGATCATCTGCCGATCTGTCCCCGCACTCTGCACGATTGACTGACAGCTGTCACCCATGGCAACCCGCTGTGGCGTGACAACTGTCACTTTGCTACAGCTCCAGCCGCTGCGTCGCCATGGCAACAGAGCAAAACAACTCCGCACCCCTCTTCTTCTTCTCTGTGTCTGTCACTCTTCCACCTATCCCTTCTACTGCTCCTTTTTTTTCTCACTTTTTCCAACAGCGCTGATAACTCTGCTTAACAGTGGCGATGTGCTGTAGTAGAAGGACAGAGCTAAATATAGATATGAGATGCATAGCTGTTACGCTGTTGCTCCATGTATAGTGGGCCAGTCTACAGTCACCCCGCTGCTTCATCCACCGCTGCTTCATGCAGGAAAACACACAGCGGATGGAGCTGGATGTCTTTGATCTGCTCTCCAGTTCTGCTTCTTCTTCTTCTTCCTCTTCTTCTCTCCTCACATTTCCTGACAGCCTGCATGCTCATTCAACAAGCTGTACCTGTCTGAGCTACAGCGTTGTTGCATCAATATTGACATTGAGCGTAATGAATTCAAATTGCTCCGGCGACGATAACACTGCAGCTGAAAATAGTCAGTGCATAATCAAAGGGATGGGCAAGGTGGAGACGATGTTTGACAGGCTTTTCAAAGTGTGTGTGTGTGTGTGTGTGTGTATCAATGTATGTGTTTGACAGGTTTGTCATGGTGTGTGTGTGCATGTCTTAGGAAAGGAAGTCATAGTGCATCATAGTGACATTGCTCCTGGTAGGAGTCCTCTGGAAGGCAGCGGTGGCTCTGATGCTCTCTTTCTCTCCATCTCCTCTTCCTCCTCCTTGTTATGTTGCCATAGCGGCGAGGGGGCCATGAAACATTACGGCTGACAGTAAAGTCATCTCATTTTACTGTTGCTATGACAACAAACTCCTCACTGTTGGTTGGGGCCAGTGCGAGCTGCCGCCCAAGCCACGTGCCTAAGTGTGTGTGTGTGTGTGTGTGTGTGTGTGTGTGTGTGTGTATGAGGAGATGCATGTGTGTGTGAATATATGTGTGTGTGTGTGTGTTTGTGTGTGCCACCATGTCTCCCGTGGGCTCTCATAAAGCTTAACACACTCGCTCAGCTCTAAACAAACTTTCATGCAACTTCTACTGCCGCCCCTCAGGACCCACTGCTAAAGGACAAAGGCAGATATCGCTCTAGTTCAGACTAAATGATGCCTGCTGCGTGTGTGCGCGAATGTGTTTGAGTGTGTGTTTGAATGTGTGTGAGAGGCATCCGCACATTTGTTTGACAGATGGGACTGTGCTATTCTCTCTGTCTTCTTCGTTCTCTGGATCTCTTTTGTGTTTGCATGCTTTGTTTTGATTTGTGTTCATCTCTGTTTGGCATGTCCACATTTGGCTTAGTGTGTGCATGTGTTTTATTTCCCCCCACCGTGTTTGTGTTTGTGCACAAGTGTGTATGTGTGCGCACCCGACTGTAATTACACTCTCTATCCAAGTGTCTGTGCATACCAATGCGATTTAAAGCAGCTGTAATCTGCACGGTGTGTCTCTGTACCTGCTGTGACCCTGGTACCACACTGCTTCTGTGTGCACTCTGCACTGTGATAACATGGACTTTAAAGACAACGTTCAATTAGAATAAATGTCTTTCTCCAGTTTAAACAGCACACTTGAATGCTGAGAGGTTGGTGGTACACTTTAGTCAGATTGTTTCTATTATTATGCTGCCATGAATACAGGTTCCATAACGCTCAGACAGGTAACAAAGGCTGAAATCACTGTAGCGACTGAGCTGAACATTCAGGCTTCCCTCAAAGTGAAACAGTCGTCTCAAATAATGGAAAGCTTAAATGATAAGTGGCTTAAAAATGTAAGAAAATCATGCCAGGTTTTTAGGTTTTAACATCTCAATGGGAGCATTTCCCTCTTTTTTTTCCATATTAATTATTAAAAGTATTATTGTACTTTGTTCAAACAATTCTATCAATTTGAGGAGATAATGTCTCACTAATGGTCCACCGACTCCTTTGTTACAGAGCCGTCTACCAAAGTGCATGGACTCAGCAAATTTGAGTTTGCTCCGTTTTTTATTGAGATTGATTTCTTATCACATTTCGTTCACTCAAAAGTTTCAGTATGTTCCCATTTTTGGAAATACCAGCCGTCACTTTATTGCTAAGAGCGAGATGAAGACATCATCCCTCTTTTCACTGAGAATCTGTCCCGTCGTGCAACGAACCCTCCATAGGCGTAATATAGACACCGCAGTTTAAACAGACAGTATAAGCCTCACATACATACTTAAACATGCACACACACAGCACTGTTCTGCAGGGCTCGCTCTAATATTTACAGTGACATTGTTTGGCCTCTGTTACGCCTCTAGCCCCTACAGATAAGGATGTTCTGTGATCACTACACCTCATGACTGCATCTGTAACGGGCTAATATTTGTGTCCCAGTGTTTTAATTCACAATGCATTTTGGTGTTGCGGAACACAAAGTGGCACGGCATGTGAGCACACAGCTCCACATATACACACACTAAGGCATGCGCACACACGCACACACGCACGCACACAGTGCTGTCCTCGCCATTACAACTCTTTCACTTCCCCCGATGGCGGATCAGGGGTGGAATTACTTTTGCTGCATTCATGTGGTGTCGGACACATCGGAAAAACAAGTTTCCGATTTGTAAAATGCACATGAACACCTGCTCAAGTCGGAACAACAAGTCGGAAACTCGGAAAAGAATGAGGTGCCGGACTTCCCGATCTTAACGTCAGAATCGTCATCACGATTCAAAATATGTTTTGTTAATCTTACCAAATTTTTTATGAATTCACGTATTGCACATCAACTTTTTGCTCAAATATAACTTTTAACAGTGACATTTCACTGATCTTCTTCAAAGCATCAACGCTGTTTTTTGCTGTTGTTAAAACATTCTGACTTTCCGAACTGAAATCACTTAAACACACTAAAGTCAGAAGAACGACTTCCAAACTTGGACCACCCGAGCAGCACATGAATGCAGCATATCCCCAACCATTCTGCAAATGTGCGCTGTACATTGCTTGTGAAGCGTCACGGGGACGTCAGTATTCTGTCTTCAAATGGCAGTCAGTAAGCGCCATCTGTTACACCTGTTACTACTTTCAATGGAACGATAGAAAGTGTCAGAAGGACTTTGCCCAACCGTTACTGCATCATGAAAATTTACAGAGTGACAGCGGCATAACAGTCCCATCATAATCAGGAAATGTTGTACTGTATGGAGCTTCCTACAGCAGCTAGTTAGGCTAAGTGAGGACAAAACCTGAGGTGTCAAGTACCTGACCATGAAATCATCTTGTAAAAAAAACCCTATGAGTTAAACATTTGTCAAATTAACACTTTGGCTTTTGTACGGATTAAATGTAATGTAATAAATGGTATTAAGTGAGGGTTTTTTTTGTGCTCAAGCTTAAATTTTAGCATACAGACATTCGACTGGTATGGATCTGACCATCAAACCCTCCGCAAAATAAATAATTAAGTACATTTCCTGAAAAGCCTAACAATTCCTTTAATTGATTTTAGCCAATCAGCTTAAGTTAACAACCAATCAGAGGATGAACACTTTGTGATGTAGTTTGCAGTGTTGTCAAATTATTATTTTACAGAGAAAATGAAGATAAATGGATTATTATCTAACATTTCTGAATCATGTATGTCAAACAGAAGTCGACTTTCTTCTCTCCTTAACAAACCTTAACAAACCACTAACAAACCGTCACTGGTCTGAGCTTTATCTGTAAAGAGCTCAACTTGTGACAATGTGCATAACAAATATTGATAGTCCCCTGTCAATGTGCTGCTTGGTCCCAGCCGTATCGAGCCTCAGCTAACAATGGTGCAACACTACAACAAGCGTTTTTCAAATCAATTGATCAATTCACTTTGTTGGAGTCTGCAAAAACAACGAGAGTGCAATAACACAATGCCATGATCCAAACACTGATTATAAGTATGTAGGAGATACTTCTTCAGAAACCAACCATCACAAATTTAATGAACTGACAGGAAGGCTCTGTTTAAAAGATAGATCGGAGAAAAGCTAAATGTGTGAGAGATAACTGTGTGGAAGAAGAGGCCACACGTGTTTACATGGAAGGGAGAAGGCTAACAAACTCCTCTGAGACTAGAAAGACTGGAAGCTAATTCATTTGCCTTAATTGACAGCGTAATCATCTAACGCTGCATTCATGCTCGCGCTGATACTTGTCTAAATCACATGCCACATTTACGTAATCCTCAGTAGATCTATGTTCCCTGTTGGCGGCTTTTTCTGTCTGACTCTCAGACACTTTCCGTGCCGAAGCCAGAGGAAACATTTCAATAATGCACCTCATTTCTGTGCCTTGTAATGGAGTCTGCTGCAATATTAGCCAACGCTGACTTCCAGAGAAATCCCCAAGTCATCAAGTAACAGAACCCCCCAAAACCACATCAGTGCAGAAATATTAAAATAAAACCATGATAGGCTTATGACATGCTGTCAGCAGCGCATTTATGCTCTGCGCTGGGCCTCGGCGGACTGAAGCGACTATTACAACTTTGTCAGTTTGATCGCAGCTCATGACACACGTTGCATGTCACATCCTCCTGCTGCGCGCTTCCCTGTCAGTCTTCACTATACAGCCCAATAAAGTCAGTGCCTTGAAAATAATCCCCCCCCCCAACCCCAGAAAGGAGTAGTAATAGTAATGCAGGAGATAGTGGCAAAGAATGGAATAGAAGCTGGTAGGAGTTATTACTTTGCAGAAGGGCGAGCTGAACCTTGTGGTTCCTCTGGCCACAGTGATAAAGCAGAGAGTCAGATGCACCGAGGCAAAACTAATCTGGAGTTTTGATGACAAAAGGACGACCTTTATCCCTGCTCCACATATGCTGGATGGGTGGAAGGGGGGGAAAGGAAGATCAACAGGGAGAAGAGGAAAATGGAAACTCTCTCAGAGACTGGAAAATAATAACTTCTGCTACATATATGTCAACACTGGCTGAAGGAAGCCTTGTGATGTTCTCCATTTTCAGCCCATGAAATCGTCCCCCCCCCCCAGTTTCTGCATTTCCTGCTTTTCCCTGACGGCAAATATCAGCAATCCAGAGGGCATTGAGGAAGCAGAGCAGGACCAATCACATCCTATAAGGTCTGACTGTGTCTTCCTTTTATGTCAGCCACAGCAGCAAAGAGTTATGGGATAGAGGTCAGGGGTCAGGGTGTCCCAGAGGACTGCTCCTGACCCCTCGGTCCCGGCTGCTGCTCTTGGCTGCCTGGCGACTCCTACAATCACTTACACACACAGACAGACACAGAAACACACACAGGCTTTTTTGCCTTTCCCTCCGAGATTTGATTTAGTCTCTGCAGGGGACTGCGATTCAGCAGAGGAACACTGGACTTGTTTTTACTTGAAAAGCAGACAGTGGAACATTTTTGTAAAAGTCTTGTTGAAAAAAATATTCACAAAATTTTTTGAGGGTTTTCAGATTTAAACAGATTTGAGATCTGACAACTTCTAATAAGAACTGTTTTTCTTATTCTTTCCATGAATGCCAGGTCAAATTTTATTCAATGTCATCTACAAAATTTTGTGAAAACTTTCACTTGATACGTAACAACTTACAATCAATCAAATGTTATATGATATCACCAATTCATAACAAATGTTTTAAAAAAAGAGCAGGTAAAGGACCTTACTCATTGTTATGTTATCTACAAAGAACCAACATGAATCCATCATGAGCACAAAGCAACATTAGGCAAAGTTACAGTGGCAAGAAACTCAAAGATGAACAGCCACCTGCTGAAACTGGGAGGCTGAGTGGAACAGAGGGAGATGCAGGAAGAAGGATAGGGATGAACAGAGTATGAACTTTGACCTGCAGGAGGAAATACAGGGGACACAAAAGTCTGGATTTATCCTCTGGGCACCATGCATACTATCCATAAGCCTTTATCCATTACATGTTGAAAAATGCCATTAAAATATGAATGCTGTGTCGTGGTGGAATTCTAATCAAACAATCAAAAGATGACCAAAGTTCTTAAAATTCATTCTCTGATAACGCATGATCGATTGTTTAAAATGAGTCCTCAATATTGATCACAACCTCTGCAGGATTTCAGTCTGGACCAAAGTTGTCTGCCAACATTATTATCCCTGGCACCATGGCTTTAGTTTCAGTCTCTGAAGTGGGAGGATTTGTAACCCTCCTCTGTTTTATGCTGTTGTAAATTTAAAAAATCTGGAGTTGATGTGACAAAACAAACTGTCTGCAATGTCACATTTGGCTCTGGAATAATTAGCATTGAAATTTCTGTGTCTGTATTTGCAAAAAAAAAAAAATCACAGTCCAATGAATCTATCCATCAAGGTTGGGTGTCTGATGGATTAGTTACAGGTTAGTGACATCTCTGTGGTAATTTATATTTTCTGAGGGGGGAAATGGCTACCATGTTTGTAGTTCAAGTGATGTTTTGGTTGTAGATTGTAAATTAGGTCAGAGCCGGTTTTTGCATCTTTAACTTTATACATTTAAGTTCACAGCGTGTCCTGCTGCAGGATTAAACATCACCCACTCACTCTCTATCGGCAAACCAACTAAGCAGATAATAAGCACATAATACACAGTGTATTTAGAGAGCTGAGACCCAGAACTTTCACTGTGAAAAATGAGAGCACAAAACACATCAATGCAGCCACTGCCTACTTATGCTCTAAGAAGAACAGTATTGTTACTAAAAGAAAAAAAAAAGCAGTACACACACTTGCTTTGTGAGAAGCAGAATACTCAGAAAAGACATGAGGAGTAATGTGTGCAAGGGAAATCAAATATTGCCAGTGAATAATTCAAAACATCACACACACGACATACACAGCCTCCATCCGTTCAAAATAGGCTAACCGACAAAGCAAACAGACATTTGCATCAGGCAAACACAGAGTAAGTTTGGTATGATTCATCAGCAGCCGGTGATCATGAAGTCACGCTCAGACTCGCTCTCTGAGGATGCCCAACAATCAGAATCACAAATCACACACACACACACACACACACACACACAAAGGCAAACTGAGGTTGTAACTGTGGACACTTGAAGGTGACTTGTATGTGTGTGTGTGTGTGTGTGTGTGTGTGTGTGCAGCCTGCAGGTCCTTTAGTGGAATAAAGGGATAGTGAGTGTGTGTGTATTTGTGGTGGATTGACTGCAACCGTCAGGTCAAGCTTAAAAACAGCCCGGGCCCAGGGCTCCAGACTTTACGGTAATGATCATGACACACCGAGGGGGCCGTGTGCAATCGCACGTCCATGCACGCTCACTCTGTTACTTGCTCGTTTGTTTGCTCATAGAGTCGGTCCAATCTTTTGTCAGTCATTCCGTTCAGGTCAAGTAAAAGGTTTTCTCATGGCGTGGCATTCAACAGGCGCTGTGTGTTAGCGAAAACGATCTTTTATAAGGCTGGTTTCAGTTTTTGACCCCCACAGTGCTAAGTTACCCAGAATTTAATTAGCTCAGAGGCCAAAAGTTATATTATGGATTGGTTTGTTTATCCCTGCTTTAGTTTTTATCAGCACAGACATCTATGTAGCAAAAGTGTCAATCCCATGCTTCTCATTTCCCCCTGGCATTAAACACCATTTGTTTGTGGGTTAAAATCAAAGAAATTAAGCTAAAAGGTCCAAACAAAACCCTTTGGCCGTTAATGTACTACTCTCAGGATCATTTGTTATAAAGACACAGAACTCTCTTAAAGTGTTTAAGGTTTTTGTCTGCAGCTTGATTTTAGGAGGAAAAAGTCAAACAATTTGATAATTATATGTTCAGTGCCGGACTGGAGCCAGTATGCAATTAGGTTAGCTTAGCATAAGCGTAACATCGGATAGTTTGCAGAGCATGCAGACACTGCTTGCGACATGTACAGGAGCATGAGGCATCGAGAGCATTTCATCTGCTAGTTTGCCAATCTCTGATGGTGATCCTACACAGATACAAATAATATTGAAGTAATGCTAGTGGAAAACACTTAGATGTACCTTGGTGACGTATACCCAGCTATAATAAGTCTATTTGTGGGAAACACAGTCGTGGATAAATTCTGTAAAGTCTCGTGCAAGAATCACATCCCTGAAGTGGGTGGTTTATGACGTTTGACTCCAAGAGACAGCCAGGCTATCCCTTTTCCCTTTCTTCAGGTTTTAATGCTAAGATCACCTCCCAGTTTGAGCTCCATACTTGACAGAAATGTAATATTTAGATCGATTTAACTCTTGAAATGAGGTCCACTTTCCCCGAAATGTAAAATAGTCCTTCAGGACGGTCTCATCAGTGAAATAACAAACTTACAGAGTTATTTTCATGTATGTAGATGGAGTCTACATGTTGAAAAATTAAATTGACTTATAATGAATATGTTTTACATTGGGACCATGGCTTCTTCACAAGATGGACAAAAGAAACAAAAACAAATGTTGAGAGCTGAAACTAAATAAACTGAAGTGATTTGAAATGCTTCTGATATAATAACAGATGAAATGAACCACTGATGCCAACAGTAAGAGTTAAATAATATACAGCACACCCTCACTTACTCTTACCCCCTTTCCCTCCTCTTCTCTCCTCCCTCTCTCCCTCTAAGGCTCTCCTGTCTTTTCTCTCTGACAGTGAGCAGGTCCCTGCTGGCGCTCTGTGCTCTTTTACAATATTGTGGGAAAGGAGTGAGACAGACAGAAAGAGGGAGAGAGAGAGAGAGAGAGAGAGAGAGCGAGGGGGAGACTGCCAGGAACACTATACAATATCAAAGCGTCCAGTGAACAGCCAACAGGGCTTTGATAGTGGGCAGGGAGGGGTGTGGGTCAGAAAAACCTTAGGAAAAAAGCTGGGTGAACTCTTTAAAGAGGGAAGCGCGATCTATCGGGAACCCCACATTGAGGGGAGAGAGGGGTGCATGAAGCTTTGAGGTGGTGAGTGTTTTTTAGCTGGATGTCCTGCAGTCAAAAAAAAAACAAGAAAAAAAAATAATCGGGCCCTCCTCTCTGTGTCTGTCTGTCTCTCTTTTTCTCTTCCCCCCTCTGGCTTTTCCACTTATCTTTAACAAACAGCAGCTCAGGCTCTCAGCCACTGGCCGACAGTTTGTCCCGACAACAAAAAACCATGGCAACAACCACTGGAAGAGCCCGTCCGGTTCCAAAGGTCCGCCCTCTCTGGCTCATGGAGCTAGCTCTGCTCTTGGAGCCTTTTGCAAATTTGGCTGAAATGGAAGATTGGAATCAATACGCAAATAAGCTCAAACTTGGTGATAGGGCACAGCCACATGCTTGATGGAGAGGCATATCAAGATCGTAGAGTCTATTACGCCACCTTTGGCAGAGAAAGACGTCTGTAGCAAAAGAAGAATGTGATCTTATAAGAAGAGAAAGAGGAATTTGAAAAAAAAAAAAAGAGTGAAAAGTGAAGGACAAAGGAGTGAGGCAGCAGTTTGTCAAGAGCCTATAGAGTCCTCTCCGGCCTGCCTTTGCTGACGATACTTACAACGCTTCTGCTGATGATACAACTCTGCTTACATCCTTCACTCCTCCCTCCCACTCCTACAAGCTGTTTTTAACACCACACAAGATACCTTATGTCAACTGAAACGTGTTCTGGATGCTGACAAAACACAATTCTGGCTGTTTATAAACTCACAAACGGGCCAAAAAGAATATAAATGATATGAGAAATCACACTAGTATGGATGTTTCAAAATAAGCTTTTTGGTATGCTAAACTAAACATGGTGAACGTAGTGTGTTTGACATTGCTGCGCATGTTAGCATGCTGTCATTAGCAATTAGCTCAAAGCACCACTGTGCCTCGAAGAGCCACGAGGATGGCAGCAGTCTTCTTTGACATTTCTGACATTGACATGTACAACAGTTTTGCCTTTATATGGCAGTGTGACAGCACTGAAGGGGGGGGGGGGGAGGGGTTGTGAAGAAATGCAAATGAAACATTGTGGTTACATATTCTGCATTGTTGAGTCCTCAGGTTAACTCATCATTGGAAGAGGGATGCTCGGGAGACACTGATGTCTTACACTTAAATATTTATTGAAGCTCCATCAAGGAGAATTCTGATGTTAAACAGCAAATGATTCTCTGCATGAAGATTTTCCTCTCATGCTCAGACATCAACATTAAGAATGTGCAACGGGTAAAGTTTCCATCACTAGGCAACCCTATCTCCAATGACCTTGAGCCAGGATGTGTGGCTGACCATTTTCATCAGCAGTATTCTGTATGTGGCTCCGTTCAACATGCGACCGTAGTGTTCTACACCTCTCTGACCTTGGTTTCTTTGGAAACAGAGCTTCACTCCTCACTTTGAAGATGACGGTTCAGGAAAAACACCAAAGTTTTTTTTTAGATAAGGCTGTCCTTGTTACTGATTAGGATTTCAAGAAAACACTAGAGCTCTCTGGCCCTGTATCCACTCTTTGCTAAGCCTCGTCTTTCTGATGTTTTGTACCATCTGTCGACTCCTGACAGAGCTAGAAACTGAAAACTGTTGATGAAAATGGTCAAGACACATCTCGTCTCAAGGTCATTGGGGGTAGGGTTGCTTAGTGATGGAAACTATAGATTTAAGAGAACCAAGGTTTGAGAGGTGCAGATAACTATACTGTGAGCTGTTGGCAAAATGATCAGCCAAACATTATGTTTAAGATGAACTTTTACACATACAGCAGACTGTTGAGCCCCTTTCACATGTGTGTTAATGCAAACGACTGACTATGGCCACCTGACTTTATCTGGACTTTTTCCAGCCAGCCCCTAGTATAATTTCTGTGTCAAGTCCTGATGAGCCGATGTGTGAACGCAGATGATAATCGTGAAAAACATTCACCCGAGCGAGTAGGCGCGGTGATGATGTCATTCATGTTGAGCCGAGTTTTGCTGCACGATACTCTTTACAGCTCACCTCAGTTGTTAGTGCATCGTTTTCCACTGTTGAATTTGTGTTGAGGAAACATACTCATACATGACGTTGTGATAGTAACATAAAAACATTCGACTCCCCCCAAGCCTAACAACCCAGCCGCCCTCTCACCTAAATGTAACAGATTATTTCCAGTTTTAAAAGAGTGTCTGAAAGATAATCTCCAACTATGAGGTTCATCTGTGAAAGTAAATTCACAGAAAATATCAGGGCCTGATTGTTCTGAAATCTACTGTAACATTTCTGGAGCTCATGTGTTAAAGGGGTTTAAAATAAATAACTTAGCATGAAAGGAAAATCTTCAGAATTGAATTGTTCTTATCCGACATGTAAATTCATCTTGATCAAGTTTCAATAAATATTTTAGACGTAAGACATCAGCGTCTTTAGTCTAGTTAACCTGGGTTTAAGAAACTCCAAAACAGCTACTGTAATTTGCAGTTCACCACCCTGACCTTACCCAGCACTACTGAAGCCAGGGTCACAGAGGGTCAGCGCACTTCAAAATCCTCAGTACGAGTCTCAGACTTACTGTGCACCAGGACAATTTTGATTTGATTCCCTGAGTTCTTTAAATGTTGACATGGGAGTTCACTAGAAGATGATGTGCATCCCACTTAAATGAACAGTGAAAGATAAAGTTGGACAAAAATAAACCTCTGCAGGAGGCTCACTGTGATGTATTACCTATCTCAAGCGACTTTCAAATTTGATTTTGTCGCTGTTGAAACTGAAAGGGAAAAATGGCAGCGTGGAAAGCAGGAAAAGCTTTCGCTTAAGGAACAAGCAGACTAAAACAATTTTCCCCTTTGCCGAGGCAGAATGATTGCTGCTATCTCCTATTACCATGCCAGCACTTGATTAAGTCGTTTCATAACCACATGCATCACCTCATTCTCGTCATAGCCGCTGTAGCACTGAGCTGTATAACTGACTGAACCTTTGTCTCTCATCAGTGTCACCTTCTGTGCTCCAGCTGACAGCCACCCCGTCCACCACTCAACTTAGTATGTAAGTCCAATCTGGGTCGACTAATTCTCTGTTTTCTTACATTTCTAAAAATAAGTAGGTGGAAAAAGACTGTTTGCAGTCCCAGGATTTGTTTTTGTTAACTGTCCCTGAGGTCAGAGCTGAACGAGGCAGAAGTGCCTTCATGTGCTCGGCTCCCTCTTCATGGAAGTGGCGGCAAAGGGATTTTAAGCTGAAGGCTCTCTTGGTGAGTTTCTGTGGTTAATGAAGGTTCTTGTGGCAGACTCAATAAGGAGCTGTCTTTGCTTTGTTGAGGCGAGATTTAAATAGGTTTGGCAAGCAGCCTGCTGGTTTGACGCTGAAGTGTTGCTTATTGGAGTGCTTATAAAGCAGAACCTCGTCTCTTGATTTTTGTTTTCGCTTTTGTGTGTTTTTCCCTCTGTCTGAGGCTTTAATGTTTGTCTGGATGCTGCGTCTTGGCCGGCCTCCCTTGATGGAGGAGATTTGTAATCTGTGGGGCTGCCCGGTTTAAATAAAAGTTAAATAACATTTGGATAGCGGCTCGTCTTAAACGACTTTGCTTACCAGCCTCTCCACAACTGGTTGGATTCATCCAAGCCCCGAAAACTCCGTCGGCCTCGCATTGAGCGGATGCAGAGAATAGCAGCTAACAAGGAAAAAGATGACCGCGAGTGCAAATGACAGGAGTGGACAAGAAAGAAAGAGTGAGGGGGAGTAAAAGAGAGAGGGTAGTTATATCCTACGGTCATTAGCAGCATTTCAAAGTCACCCCGTCTTTCGGCGTATGCTGTTTGACAGGCCCTGCCAACAGAATTAGGGTTGAGGGATGATGGTGCCGTGATTAGATGTGTAACTCAGGGGAAAGACAGGACCTGATCCATGGTTACAGTACACTCACACTCACATACATAAGTGCAGTAGAAAGCAGAGGATAATGTAGAAAAAGAACGGGGATAAGAGATAACCCCGGTCTTAAGATGCGGTCAGTCATTGATTAGATAGCTCTGAAACTCTCTATTTCAGTGGAACAGGCCGGATGCTGGTCGGCCTGATAAACACTACAGGCTCCCCCGACTCCCCCTACGAGTGAATTGAATTCCCAAATTACCAGGCTTAAGATAACATACCTGGCTAAATTGCCGCTCTTTATAAGTCTCAAATCTCCTTGTAGATATTAATCAAAGGCCGTTTCACTCCTGATGCGGCGAACACAGGAGATGGGGAACAACACACAATGTGGTTCGTATTAAGGCCTCTGATCTTCTATCTCGAGTCCCTCGTTTTTCCGCCACATTCCTTTAGCCAGGGGTGATGTGTGGGGGAGGAGGGGGAGGAGGGGCTGGCATCGCCTCTGCCAGCACTAAATATGTGGTAAGGGCTTCCTTGTTAGGCTTGAGATGTCTAGGGGAAAGTCAAGGGCAACTGATACTTTATCTGCCCCGACGTCTTCAGCCCATAACTACAGCATAACCTTGCTTGAGCTTCAATGCAACACTTGAATATCCTTTTAGCTTGAAGAGGTTACTTCAAACCTCTTGTTGTGTACTCAAGAGTTCATCTTACAGCTTCTTTTCTCATTCCTGCCTGACACTGACTCCGCAGCAAAGTCTGAAGTTTCCATCTGCTCGGTGCCAAATGAATGCCAGCGATAGTAGTGCTTGTTGGATAAACTGAGAAGGGTCCATCTGTTGGCTACGGACTAACTCAAAGGCACGCCCACTCCAACATTCACCCTACACACCATGCCCACTCAAAGACATGATCATGTTTACCTAAGAAGGCGTTGGCAACAAAAGGGGCTACATGGTGGTGTGTGTGCTACCTCAGGTATTGCTGAGACAAGGAAATACAATCAAGGGGAATTAGAGCCATGAACTATCAGATACTAAAACATCTGATAGGTACCTCAGTACTATAGACCATATTCAGATAGCGGCCATGTTTTTCTGACGTAATGCTCAAGGTAGGAAGCCCTAAAAATTGTCTTCATGTCTACAGGTGTGTTCCAGGTTGTACACAATTGATAAGAAACTTTGCTCTCTTAAATCCAGTGAGACATTGAACCACATTTCACATTAAAAAACCCATTTTATAATCCTTTAGCTAACGATAGCAAAAAGTTAGAATTCAGCCACTTCGAAGCTAACATACGGAACAGGTGTGTTGTAATGCTACTTATCTTGACACTCATCTTGATCACATTCATCTGAGATTAAACTTAATGGATGTATTTTAAGCCAACAATGTAACGTTAGCTGTGTAGCTCTACCATCAAGCCCCACTTTGACTTTCTCGTTACCATATAGGGCTGTGCAGTGAGCCAGCTAATTGATTATTGTATTAGCTGACTATACTTCAGTCACTCAAACATCGATGTTTGTTATTTTTACTTGATGTTAGCTTGCCAAAAATACGGTGTTAACAGTCGCTGGTGGTCTTGACTTCAGCATTATGGATATAAGCTTAAATCAAGTTTCTTTATGCTCTTAAGGACTCAGCATATGTATCAGCACATTCGTTGATCTATTTGAAGAAAGTGCTTGTACAAAAGTACGTTTTCTTGTTCATTTAGCCATTTTCATTAAGACTTCACTAGACTCTGTTCAAACATCACACCCTGAGCGTGACGTCACCGGAAAATGGCTGCTAGTGAACAAGGTCAATGAAGCAGGACTAAACTGAATTTTAGCGGATTAAATCTTTTGTCATGCCAATCATGAGGTAACAAAATTAGAAAAGCTTAAAATAAACAAGCAGCTTTGCATTCATGAATAGCTCACGAACAACATCTTTTATCAATCTCACTCTGAACCCAACAGGTCACTGTAGACGCCTGAAGCCCTTTGAGTTCTGCCAGTTGTTGCTAAGTGTTTGCATTTGGATTTAGTTGGCTTTCAGAAAATAATACTACAGAGAGAAAGGTCTTGACCTCCTCGATGCGTAAAGTGTCCTGAGATGGCTTTCTCTGTGATTTGTTGCTGTTCAAATAAATATGGATAAATCGATTGATTGATATAAGCCCTGTGTTACGAACATGCATGGGACCGC
Source organism: Labrus mixtus (assembly GCF_963584025.1). Taxonomy (NCBI): domain Eukaryota; kingdom Metazoa; phylum Chordata; class Actinopteri; order Labriformes; family Labridae; genus Labrus; species Labrus mixtus. The sequence continues at coordinate 21,094,955 of NC_083623.1, forward strand.
ATCATGTGGGACATGTTGTTTCGTGATTTTGAGTAGGAGCAATAAATCCAGGGGGTTAAAGGCTTAATAGATGTCAAACAAGGCGAGGAACGTGTGTCCAAGGATATTTTAAAAAACAACTGGAGAGCCTTGCCTGTTTTGTACTTATATATATATATATATATCGGATGGTGCAAGAAAATGTAGCAGAAGAAAATTAAATAAAGAGATTTAAATATATTTCATTCATTGTGTTTACACACAATATCTTTTTCATTATGTGCAAAAACAAAAAGAAGGCATCTTCAGTATACAAATCTACTCACTGGTTCAGAGGTGGATACAATTTGCGATACAGAATTTGACTAATGGCCTGATCAGAAATAATTCTAAATTACAAACTGGGCTTTTTGCCTGCTTATTTAATTCCATTTTGGGTTTAATCAGGTTTTACATGAATACTTTCTTCATTATTCACTTAAAGGGGCACTGAAGCAAGTTCTGAAACACATAACTGGAAAAAAAGAACAGATGTAACGACCACATTAAACATTACTGCAGGTCCATTTTTTTCATGAAACAGGCCATAGTGAGAAAGTGAAAAGTTCAAATCAGTCACTTCTCCCGAGGAAAAACTGAACCAAAGCATGAAGACGAACCTAGACAGGCAAATAAAAACTAAGTCCTCCTGTGTTTCCACCATAATCATGTTCTTGTCCGGGTGCAAAAGCCTGTGAAAGCGAATCAGACGCTGCAGCCCTCCAGTGGAACCCATACAAATGAAATATATTTTTAGGTGTGCTGGAAGCGACTCAAATACAAAAAACAAAAAAAAGTGCCTTTATATACGAGAGCTGCTTTCTAGAGCCTCCAGACTGCAAGGACATGCATTCACAGAGGGAGAAATCCATCACAGAGCAAGGCATACTTCACAGAATTTCCGGTGACAGCTTTCGTGGTAGAGCGTAATGCAATGCAAGCACAAACCCTGATCAGTTTAAAGTGGGAAACTGGCTGTTTCTAGGCTGGAAAAGGATTGCTGTGTTCACTCTCTGTACTGACATCTGTACACCAGCAGCTGAAAATCAACAAGTTGAGGCACATTCTCAGGTTGGGGGGAGAGAGTGGGGAGCTGGGATGTCAAGGGGGCATTCTGGGAAATGTAGGATGACAAGAGTGTGTGAGGGGAAATTGATACAACAAGAAGGAAAAATGACAACAGCTTATTCACAAAACAACAGAATGCGTTGGACATCCTGGCCTGATGATTTACTAAAGCGTAGGAGAAGATGGAATTTTAATCTGAGGCAGGGCGTTCCACTCTTTCACCAAATGGCAAGGGAAACTCCAGCATTCACACTCGCACAAACTCATACACTTGCATTTCTGCACAGATAAACACGTAAGACCAAAAACAAAAAAGGAGTCAGCAGAACCATGCACATTTGGATGCATTTTCCCACACACGCACTTGTTCTCTTTTTCTCTCTCCTTCTTCTCCTTTTTGCTCTTTTACAGCGGTTTCCTGCACACGCTGTCTACCTCTCATGCCACATTCAGAGCATGAACACCCAGAGTCAGCAAGTCTGGACACAGCTGCTGAATATTCAGCCCTGCGCTCCCTCTTCCTCTCCCTTCCTCTCAGCATCTCTGTCTTCTTCTCCCACCTTAAACTCTCCTTCTTTTTCCTCCCTTTTGCTCCAATGTCGTTCTCCTTCTAGCTGAAATGTTTTCCTTGCATTCCTCTGTAGCTCTGTGTGCCGCCGCTGCTCCTGCTCTCTGCGCTCCACTTTCATTAAGGGGCTCTCCTCTGATAGCCCTTCATATAACACTTAATCATCATAACAATAAGAGCACTCTCTCTCTCAGACGAATCACCTCGAGGGGCTGGTCCTAAAGATCCACTGCTAACTGATGTCATTAGCTGCCGCATCTCCTGATTGGACGGAGCGGCGCAGGAGAGCCCGCCCCAGGTGTTTGACGGAGGGCTCAGTGGGAGCACACAGGTCGGACAGGCCAAGGACATTCCTCTTATGGAGAAGAGCGGAGAAAACACACACACACACACACACACACACACACACACACAAGCGCGCGCTGGTGTGTATGCAGGCACAAAGGCTCTTAGTGGGAAGCAGAAGACAAGGCGTGTTTGGTTTTACAGTCAAGAGAGAGATGAATAAGACTATTGAATAAGGGGGAGGGAGGTTTGAATAACAGTATTTTACATGAATGGATCCTCAGGGAAATGACTGCTCCGTCGCTCCCTCTGCTCTTTATTTTCGGCTTTGTGTGTGAGCGTGTGTGTGTGTGTGTGTGTGCGTAGGGGGGTGGTGGTGGTGGTGGGGGGGGGGGGGGGGGGGTGCATTTTGGCTGATTGAGTCTACGAGTCTATCATGCTGTGGAATTGACAGTGTGCCATATTATGCTGTTGTGGGTGTTTGCATAGATGAGCAGTGACGGCGGCGGCTTCACGCGGACACGTGCACACAGACAAAACTGCCCCACACACACACACACACACACACACACACACACACACACACAGTGAAATCACAGCTGTTCTCAGTTGCTATGCGGCAGTCGCACCATCGTCTCAGATAACACACACTTACGCACACACACACAGGAGTGTGAGACGGGGGCAGTAACACCAGACTTGGCAGGGTCGGAAGGTCACAGGGGTATTGTGACAAAGTTGCCAAGCAACAAACTTACCGTGCATTTAATTGCCACCGTGATCTCCTATGTGCCCCTAAATGACCAGGTCTCAATGTAGTCATGATAGATGCATTCAAAGTAAATGTGTGCGCCCAGGGTTTGTGTTTTAGGTCAAATGTGTCGACGCTTGGTGTTCATAGGTTTAAAGTAGTAACAGCATGCACATTATTAGGAAAGCATGTTTTTTTTTTGTATTTTCATTTCTAACAGGATGAATCAAGTATCAAGTGAAAAGTTGCACATTGCTGCTTTACGTCCTGTTGTAGTTTGAAACCAGAAGAATCATGTATTTACTCATGCAACACCAGGTCTCATTCTAACTTTGAACAAACTTTAGTTCAACTGGGTCGTCAAAAAACTGGAGCCGATTCATCTTTATTTTTCATTACTTTTGTCCCTTGTGTCTTGCCATATCCTTGGACTCTCATGCATTACTGCGGACAACATAACCAAACAGCATACAGAACCCGGAAAGTGACAGTGAAATAACCAACAAAAGTGTGTTTTATCAGGTCTGCAGGGAGCACAGTCCATCTGTGTAGTGACCTCTTTATAGGTTTTGTCTATTCGATATCTGTTTGTGCACATGACATAAGCAGAGAGCTGAAGAGAAAACTTTGGCTCCAGTAGAAGCTCAGTTTTCACCAATTTTTCGGTAAGAGTGCACCTGTACAGCTAGCCTTAGGCTGCGTTCAGGCAGACTTGAGCCCTGCGTGAAATGCAGCCCTCTCATTTATTTGATTGGAGCCGGTCCATCTGTGCAGCAGAGGTGCCAATGCAGAGGTCTGCATCAAAACAGCTCACATTACTACAGCAAGAGGGTATAAACAGGCTCAAATTTTCAAGCAGCATAACTCAACTTCACCTTGCAAGCCCCAGGGTTTGCCTGTTAAGTACATTCATGCACACGATCCAGGTACATCTTTTCTATCACTTCACAATCGTTGCAAGAAACAAATACTATGTGCCAGTCTGCGTAGCTACATGGTTAATAAAGTCTACAACTGATTTATACCTCAACACAAATATTGCAAACTACAATCATTTGCAAATATCAACTGGTGCGCCGGGTCTAGAAACTGGATTTACTGATGAAAAATGAACAATTAAACACGGATCCTGATGTCTGTGTAAACAGAATTTGTCTCAATCCAATCGTAAAAAATCTGATTCCCTACACTCCATTAAAATAATCTGCTATGTTCCAGTCTCTTTCCTATTAAGAAAAGACAACTTCTACAACATTTAGCTTGCAGCTTCTCATTTTCAGCCTGTACAGACTGTTGCTTTCACTGGCAATATTCCAAATTTGCCAAATCAAAAAAGGGTCACTAACTTCCAGAAGTCGCGGGAGAAACTTGTTGTCTGGCTCTCTGCAAGCCAGTGTTTGAATAGAGCTGTGTGTTGGCAAGAATCTGGATAAAAGCTTTAAACTGTGACACAGAGGTCATGATACAATACGTACAGTGATATGTTGTGCTACTGTAAACAAGGTCTGTCATGGTATAAATACACAACTCCAGATTTATAAAACCTGAGTGATAACAAGTTTACTTGTTTCGTGCATCTATATAGTTTGGATCTATATTTTTTATTTATCAGAGTCTCTTTAACACTTAAAGTCACAGCACTATTTTTTCTGCTATTTGTGTAAGGAATTAACATTTCCTATGTTATTGCACTTACTTTAAACAATGCAATTATCTAAGAAAAAAAAGAAAAATTTAAGTGTAAAAGTTCCTTACAGCCCTATTCTGTACTCCAACACCAAACACTAACAATACTGTACACCAACTTGTGTTTTAAAATGGAAGCAACTCCCAATAGATATCTGCTCTCATCAAAGAACGTTGCAAAAGGAAACGGGAACAGCTACTGACAGCTGTCGTACTTTCGCTGTATGTGCTTCTGAGATTTAAAAAATTATGTGATACACTTTGATACATCGTCGGTGAAAACATCGTCGATATATCTTCCTCAGGTCTGTTTCGCCTGTTTGTCTTGACTACGGTCAACTCGGAGTTCATTTTCATCGAGGTGGGGGATGAAGTAGCAGAGAGAATCACTCCCATGCTTCCCCGCCAGCCTCGATGTTATCTTTTGTTGTTGTTTTGATTTAGAGCCCCCTGGTGGCAGAATTTCCATACTGTACGTTTAAGTGAATTTGCTGATATAGTCTTGAAATAAAAAAAAATATACAATATTTCTGTCAAAAAGTATGCATTAGCTATGGTCCTACACTTTAAAAAAAAAAAACAATGACCGAGTTCCTAACACAGATGGTCAAAGGCAAAGATGCTGTAGAGTTGTTTTGTGGGAAAAGTAGGAACTACTGTTTTTGGACTTTTACTTATAATAAAAAATAGAAGTCAGAATACGGAGGCTGCTGCATCCCGCCTGATACGGATTTTGCTAAATTGTTTGCTACTGCTGTCTATTTTCATATATCATAGTAGCTGTAAATATTTCATTATTCAATCATCAACAGATCTTTAGTTTTCCTCTGTACATCTGGGTTTCATTGTATTGTAGCTTGGAGACCTTTCATAAGTTAAGTCAATTTGACATTTTCTCTCACACACCAACATATCTGAAATGTGAGTCATGTATTAATTCAAGAGAGAGCTGGGCCTCCTGAAGACTCAATAATTGTATTTTCTATCAAAAGGCAGAAATAATAGAGTTCACTTGTTTGGCATAACTCAAAACAATGTTCTGCTTGCTCCAAAACCATCATAAAATCAATAAAAGACATTTGACACAAATTTGCTTAAAAGCAGCAGCCCCCTCCCTGTTTTTTGATTTTTACCTCCCTTGCTTGCTTAAGTCAGTGATGTCACATGTCCGCCGCTCTGTCTGCTCCGGCTCTTTCCACTGTGTGCAGTGGAACAAAGCAGAGATGGCAACGAAACTTATCTTTAAAAAGAAACTGCACAGTGTTGTGGAATAATTTGGAAAGCTGTCACAGAGAGCGAATCCTATCTCAGGGAATGCCAGTCAAATACACACACACACACACACACACACACACACACACACACACACTCACACACACTCACACACACTCACACACACACACACACTCACAGGGACATTGGTGTTTACATCATATGGGAAGGTATTTTTTCCTCTCACTCTGCCAGGGAACAGGCCCACGCATGGACACACAGACGCTGACTAAGGCCCTAAGACTCCTAGGGGGATGGGGGTAAGTGTGTGTGTTGATGGTTTTGTGTGAGTGTGTGTGTACATATGTGTGTTACTACTTTAGTCGTGTATACAGCAAACTGTCCAACTGTTACTTCTTAAATTGAACGCTGATATCATCGGGACTGCATCTATGATTCATTTGCGGTGTAACGTGTTTGTGTGACTTCTGTCTTTGTGTTTATTTCTGCGTTTGAGCGTGCAGTGTGTTTAGGCAGTGGTGTCAAATCGTCCAGTGGAGTGTTAAGCCGTTGTTTGGTTACAGGAATGTACAGTAGAGCGTTTGTGGTTTGGTCTTAGAGGGGCGGAGCTAATGTTAATCAGTTTAGAAGGAAAATCTGCATATTATGTGCCTGTGTGATTGTGTGTGTGTTTAAATCTTGTGCATGTGTGTTTGTGCTCAGTTTAAAGTCACTGTGTTGTGTGATTTCGTTGCGGTTTGAGGTTAGAGAGAGAAAGAAGGAGAGGACCGAAAAAGAGAAAAGTGTTTTTGTACGTTTATGTGTGTGCGTTCAGGTCTGCAAAAAAAAAAAAAAAATCCCAGTTCTCCCATCCAACGCTGGCTGATGTTCAGAGCTTCAACCGCAAAAGCAACAGGCGGCCTATTCAACTCAAGACACAAATAGAGCACTCTTCTTCTCAAACAGAGAGCTAAAAACAGAAATTTTTGTCTGGAGCTGAAGAACCAGCGAATCACTTCCCTCTCTTTCTCCGTGACGCGGCGTTTTTTCTTTTTGTAAAAATAAGAACTGGCACGTACAGTATCTGTGGAGACGACCCGGCGTGCTCTCTTCTCTCCTTTCATTTACTGCCTGCCTGCGATAGTTTGGTGAATCTCAGACTGAGAATCAACAAAGGTCAGACAGTCGCAGATGGAGGGCAACAAGGCGATAGAGTTACCGGTTAAATAGATGTAGCTCTCCTGGGGAAAGCAACAGGCTGCAGCAGTACATGTGTTAAATGAACGCCTTTAAAGGTCACATGTTATCCTCCTTTTCAACCAGTTTAAATAAGTCTCAAAGGTCCTTAAAAACATGTCTTTGAAATTTCTTGCTCAAAGTCCACTCTGATCCTGTATTTGAGCATGCCTTTAAACCCCTCTATTTCAGCCCTGTTTAGAACAGACTGTTTCTGTGTCTGTACCTTTAAATGAAAGTGAGCTATGTCTGACCACGCCCCCCTCTCTGGTAAGGGATGTGGTTTTGGCTTTCTCGCACCATGCCTTATTGTATGCTGTGGAAAAAAGGACTCAGAGGGCAGACCAAACACCTAATGGTGTGACCGTCAACCATGTTGAGGATTAGCTATACTCCCCCTTGTGATGTCATGGAGGGAACATCGCCAATCAGCCTGTTTAAGCACACATTTTCTGAAAAGTGGAGCAGGCAAAAAACATGACAGGATGGACTTTTTAGAATTGGGGGATTTGTGATAGAGTGCATTTTTCATAATGTGTGACCTTTAAACGCCTCATGCTGCTAAGAAAACACACAGAACAATAAAGTATCTATTAGCTGTGAAGTCTTTGTACTTTAAGGGATAAAAAAAGGGGAAAAGAGGGGGAGGAGTAATCACATTATATAAATCAGATGGTTCCTGAGGTCATTTTTGTCTTCACACACAATTATGCATGCCAACAAACACATCACACACACACATTAACTGTGTATGGCTGCATCCACTTATGACATCACTGTAGCTAGCCAGAAAGACAGGCGAGTCAGAGTGAGCAAAGCTGACGTCATCCCATTCACTCAATGTCAAATTACGTAATCACAGGGTCCAACGCCTGCAGGACAGGCATGCTGTGTGTGTGTTTTTTGGTAATCGCATGCAGGGCAAGAACACATAATTGCAATCTCATGTGTGAGAGGAGACATAAAAATGAGGCATGGTGATGACATCATTAGCAGGGAGGCGGCCTGGCGTGAGCATGGCGGCTGTGACATGAGGGAGAGTGTTTGGGGAGAAGAGGAGGAGACAGAGCGCTGCAAACAGACCTGGCTGGAGGAGTTATGCAACACAAATCCAACTCAACAGACTAGAAAGAGGCTTTTTTTTCCCTTTTTCGGTGTGTGTGCAGTGTGTGTCTTAAGTGACTTTTCTGTAGCACTTTTACTTTAGGCAAAGAGTGCATTAAAAACACACAAGCACTCAAGCATACTGCTGAAATGCACACTGAAGTCTACACACATTCATATACATACACACACTCTCTCTCCCCCTTCCACTTATAAACAAAGCTTCCTAGGGACAGGAAATCCTTCCACCCACGTTCCTGTGTTGCTTGGCAACCACAGCAGCGTCACTGTGTGCATGCCTCCACCGATGAAAACAACACACAAGCACAAACACGTAGACAAAGAAAAACACAAAATCAAACTCCTTGAACTCTGCTCCTTCAAAAAGCAGCAAAGGAAAACAGCAGCGAGCGGAGCGGCTACTCGCCACAGCTGCCCAACGATTCCTCCGCTATGGATCTAAACCAAACATGACATCAGCCCTTGTAAACATAAAACAGTTTTTCCTCCATTTATTAGCTCTATTTTTACCCCCGTTGACGTCTTTCTAATGCCTGTGTGTTTCAGTGCTCGTTCACTCTGTTCGGTTTGTGCCGGTGTGTGCCACCGAGTGAGGATGCAACCAGCAATAGCTCAGCACGACTAAGTAGAGAGAGGCTAATTGAGCAGAGGTGCCCAGCACTGTGGACAATGAGTCCATTTCAAATCAGCAGGAGGCCTATTGAAGACAATTATAACCTGGGGGATACAGAGGAGCATTATTCTTCTCAGCCATCTCGGCCACTTAGGCTGCCTGTGTTTCCACTTTCCACTGCAGTTTTAAAACACGCTTCATACTCTGCAGATGTTTTAACGCATGAATCAGAACACGAACTTAACCAATGACTGCAAATTCCTCATAAAACTGATCCTCATATTGAGTCTGGAAATGGTATAAAAGCCTAACAACGGAAAGGGGCACAGCTACAAACTGTTTCTGAAGTCCATGAAGTTACCCTGCAGTCTGCATCAACTACGTTTTATGGTGTAACAAGTGGAACGCCTTCCAAAAGTTGAATAACACAATGTTGTGCACATTTGCCTTGCTCCTTTTGGAGGGACTCCAACGACACTTTCCATCAGCGTTTGTGCAAATAACAGTTAAGTAATAGCTTTAAAGTTACACCCTGTTCTAGTCATAGTGCCTTATCCTGAAATCTCCTCTGAGCACAATGTCACTTATTTCCTCAGAGCTCATTCAGTATGTTTACATTAGAGGTGGGGGGAAAAAAATTGATACAGCATAGAATCACAATATTTTGCATGGCGATATTATATACATTAATGGCCGCCAAATATCGATATTTTATTATATTAATAGCAAATGTGCTTTTTTATTTTTCAATTTCTGAGGGGGTTGCACAATTCAATTTGAGTAAGTTGCATTGTTAAAAATGAACGTCCTTAAATGTTTGTGTCCAGTTAAGTTCCATCAGACTGAAATACCAACAGTTCAGATTGTGAGGTGCATGCAGCCTTTCACAGGGTTTCACTTTGATCACAGCGTTGGTCAGTCTGTGGACTTGACTCCCATTGGATAGAAATAAATGGACTGATGAGTAGACTGACAGTTTATATATATATATGTATATATCGCAATTTATTGTATCGCAATTCTCAGAATATCGCAGCATATCGCAAAATGTTTAAAATCGCAATTGGTCACAATTGGTGATTCCCACCCCTAGTTTACATGCACAGCTGGCCATTTAATTAGACCACTGTCCTTTACCATTATATGTACAAGCAACAGGGGAGAATCAATTTATTGATGGAAGAATGTCCAACTCTGCTACGATATGCCCCCTTTCAGCTGGTGACCATCAGACCCAGTTGACCTTTATTAAGAAGTTAGCAAGTGTCAGGACCATGATGCTCCGGGGCTTGGTGCTGAGATAGAAGTTCATCACTTTGTCACTTTATAGAATTTAAGCTTTAGGACACCCCAAAACTTGCTGTACACCATTATATATTCAAAAACCATAAACTTAACACTTTGATTTTCAAAGATGTCCTGTCAACACTTCCTTCTCTTCTCTTCCCTCCACCGAGCTAACACAACCGGAACCCTTCATACCGACAGAAATCAAGGAAGTCTTTCACAGATAAGTTGCTCTTTTGTTTTGTTCACCTTTAAGAACTAAAAGTACCTCTGCAGCACACTTTTTTTTCTGACTGTGCATTTTAGACACTCTGCCATATGGCTGATGGGCCTCCGCTGACCAGTGCACAGCGGTGGGTCACGGTCCTGCTCAAGGCCGGCTAATATAATCAGACA